>NC_136072.1:335043850-335056350 GCF_964261635.1 Lissotriton helveticus | reverse complement strand
CATAAAGGTTTTCACCAATGGTATCAATTGGTGACATTTTAATCCTCTGTGGCCAAACCACTTAATTTCCACATCTTGTAAATTGAGGTTAGGTAAATTCCTGTTTTCAGCATACCTTTGAGCCCAATAGATGTAACTATGTCCAACAATCCAGACAGAAAACATGGTGAGAGAAGGTTCTGCTGCAGTCAGATGAAGTGTGGCAATGAAATGGCAGTTGAAAAAATGTGTAAAATGAAAAAAACTGAGGAGTTTGTGTTAATGAAGCAGTAAGAGTGATTGGTGGATTTTGATTGCTGAAAACAGAAAGTTAGTGTGCATGGATGAGTTCGTTGAAAGATGTATTTTGAGTGGCGAAGAAGAAATCATTAAATGAAAGAATGCTCTGGATATGCAGGTGCACTGAGAGTTCAGAGTTCAATTGCAACATTGTTGTGTGAGAGGTCTTGCAAGAGGTGGTTGCTATGCAGAAAAAGCAGAGAGGGGGCAGAGGGGGGAAGGGTTTTGCTTTGAAAAAAAGTGAGGGAAGAGTTTTGATTGGGTGACATGAGAGATATGTGTGAGGAATTACAGCATTTCTGTGCTTTTGATAGCTGCAGACTCTGGAGTGCATACCTTTTGCTCTGCTGAAGACAAATTGGTGTGTTTCTGAGACTGTTTTGAAACTCAAAGTATTTGCTAAGGTGAGAAAAGATTTCTTTAATTTAGATAGAAAATAGTGTGCTTTAAGGAGAAAATTATGAAGAAAGTTGTGTTTTTCAAATGTTGCTTTGTCTCAAGTGTTTCACAAATAGATTTTGTTTCTTTGAGAAATTGTAATTGGAGAAAATGTGAAGTATTAGTACTGACAGGGCTTTTATGTGCATAGGAGCTGTGGAGTGTTTTCAAATTATGACTTGTAAATCGTTTTTGAGAAAAAGCAATGGTTTTAATATTGATGAGAAGGACATAATGGTGTCTGCTTCTTTATAAGGTAATTGAGAGTCTCTGATGTTATTTTTCCCATTTCAATGTAAGAAGTTTGTCTGTGGAGCAAATTGCTTGTAAATATGCTCCCACCTGTGCATGGCAAATTTAGATTTTGAATGTTTCCGTTACATAGGCATGTTAAAAGGTGACTGAAACATTCTGCAAAGGCAATCAAAAAATGCTTTTATGTGTCTTAAGGACATTTTAAGTCATTTCCCCATGTGCAGTGTTTTCAAATTATGAGTTGAAAATCGTTTTTGAGGTAAAGGAATGTTTTCAAAATTTATGTGCGCCATATGACCCCAAATTTCTCTTTCAGGGGTGCAGCAGGGTGTTCTTGAGACACCCCTGCACCGTCGGAAAAATTCGTAATTTGCGATGAGGTAATTGCTAATCGCAAATTGCACCTTCATTCCTATGGGCCTCCTGCTGCATGGAAATGAATGGGTAATTTGTAATTAGCAAATAGGTCATCGCAAACTAGGAATGGTAAAGAATCGCTATTTATTCCTTAAAGTTCGCTATTTAGGAAATGCAAAAAACTTTGATGATACATATGGCGGTTTATCTCTAACAAGATAAGAAGCATAGGGATAGATTTATGATGACTGGCGCATCACCAGGGATGTGTTAGTCATTCTGTGCCGCTGTTCCGTCACCTATGGTGTGCTGCATTTACAATGCGGCGCATCATGGGGCAAAAACAGCACAGATGCGTGACGTATTTGTGCCGTAAAGTTGGCGCATTGCTGGAGTTGTATCGCAAGTGTGATGAAGCTCCAGTAAGGTTGAGGGGTGCCCCTGTCGCAGGGTTTCTGTTCTGACACAGAACTGTGGACAGAGGATTGGAACCTCGGCGAATTAGGGTGTCCCAAAACTCACCTTAGTAATCAAAACCCCTTAGCAAGCTAGGTACAGTGTCACATTGGATATAACAAACTCTCAATGTTTAGACAATCCAGAATATGAACTTATAGTACCTCAGGATACGTGGAACTCATGAACAGTCGGTCGTTATATATTTCTTAGAAACGAGAACATGGAGTTAAGAAGAACACATGTGTATTTGAAATGTTTATTTACTAATGCCGTCTTCTCAGGCGTAGTATCTTAGATTATACAAGTACACATATTATCAGTAGCAAAATTACCAGCATAGTCAATAGTACATAAAAAGCGAATGGTGACAGTATGTTAACATGCTGTAAATGAATAAGAGTTAGCAACACTTATAAGCAGCCGCGGAGGGAGTTACGGTGGGGCAGGGAGGCGGGGAGGGGGAGGGGCAGGGTGGAGAGGGCTCCACCCTGCCCCTCCCCCTCCCCGCATCCCTGCCCCACCGTAACTCCCTCCACGGCCCGCGGCTGCTTATATCTCACCCTCCCTAATACACATAATATATTATTTGCTAAGAAGGTCTCTTTGTGTTGGTTTAGGGCGTGCCGATACTTTAGTGTCTTAGATTTGAAGGAATCACATCAGCATAGAAAAGATAATCCATATGCCGTGCTTAATATCGCCAACGGCATTGTGCCATAATATTCTAGCATGCGATTGCGGAACAGTGTCAGCAGCTGCAGGGCGGGAGCTTGCACAGGAGGGACATCCATATTTAAAAATGTAAAAAAGCACAAGAGCGTCCGCTGGTAATGCAAGTAAAAATGGGAATCCACGAAGCAGAGTGGAAAAAATAGAATGTAAGAAAGCAGGGATGACTCCAAAGATTTTCTCAAATGAAGTCACGAGACCACTGGTAACAACTTTAAAAAAGTGCGCCAGGCCCTTTGTGGAGGACGCGTTAGAGATAGTCCGAACCATCTTGCTGAAATGGAAAGGCGAATCTGTATTTAAAAGGGTCTGCACCTCTGTACGGGTGTTCGCTGTGTGAAGCACGAAAGTTTCACGGGCCGAACTCAAGGCCACCTCTCTCTGAGACAAAATAGCTCTTATTCTTGCCATGCCGTTGAAATGTGCTCCCAAGGTTGGTATTTGTGGCCAGATTGAAAACTCCCTATGTTCATGTGTGGGAGGAAATAGAACATTTCTGCAGCAAATAACCCGTTCATTTACTGTTACGATAAAATGAATACTTTTAATTAACCCAGAACAATCTTCATTATTGAGCATCAAATAACTACCATTTTCCAAGAACTTGAACGTGGGGATGATAGCAGGAACTGGTGTGCCTTGCAACACGCAAGCCATATTTGGTCGGTGTTTGTTGCATGAACCGTGTAACTGTATGTGCCTACACATTAGTGAATGATCTGGCGTCTCAGTGCATTCCTCTCCATTCAGATAAAGTTCTTGATCATCTTTGAAAATCTGTATGTGTATGGAAGCGACCAGACTTCATGAAGAAAACCACTACCTAAAGGTTAATAACGACCTATTGGTATATATTTCATACAATTTGAAAACTTATATAAAGCAAAAGGCAGCGTTATTAAACCGTGGATAAGGCACGTTGCCAAAGCAGTCAACCTTTTGGATTTATACTGGAAATGTTAAAGGAAGAATTACGGAGTAGGGCCTGTAAATCTTTAATGGACAACGAGTAAAATTACTCCAACCATCATATTCCTCTAACTCCGGGATAGTAGGGGTGTTTAATTTTTTAGAAGTAGCCAATCCAAAGCATTTGGTCTGGGAAATTGTTTCATTCACAAACATATGATTTGGGATGAGACATGCACGGTGGAAAGCCTCAGTGCCTTGTACCTGCCAGGTTCGTGAACCCCAAACTGATGTAGATCCTGGATATTTTTACTCTGTGTTACGTTAGCATGGTCTCATTACTGGTTTAAACGCCATTTTTCCTTTTTTGTAACTTCTGCACACGACACTTAGTTGTTGCTTTAGCTTTCAGCCTACCTGCGTCAAGATCTATGCCTGCTTCAAGCAGGCGCAGGGTTTTGATGTAGCTTTGTCCTATCTGATTGTAAATGCGGCACACCGTGGGTGGCAGAGCAGCGGTGCACGTTAACTGGTGCATCCCTGGGGATGTGCTAGTTAATATAAATCTGCCCCTTTACATTTAATTATGTGCAGAAGACACAGAGTAGGTGAGGTTTATCCAAGGTTAAGAAGAGATGAGTCCTGTTCAGTGAAAAATTGGAGATAGGCTTCAGTATATTATATACTTAAGTAGTGTGTTAAGTTTTTGATGACTGTTATTAATTTACTGTTGGGTAATAGTGGTTAATAACATTTTTTATTATATTTTACCACAGATTCAACTGCAGATTATTTCAAGATTTTAGGATGCCTAGCAAAGAAAGAGTAAGAAAGGCTGCAAAACGTCAAAGACAGCAGGACCATGGAATAATGCAGCAGTCCTCTAACAAAAAGATTTGTCAAGTCACCAAGAAAGCACCGGGTAAGAGTCGAAAAACAGTCATAAGAAATATGTGTAGTAAAAAAAATATTACTACAGAAAATGTTTCAGTCCAGAAAAGGAGAAAGAATTCAAATGGTAAGGAAAGGCCAATGAGAAATGTTACTGCTAGAGTAAGAGATAACTCTATGCATGAAAGTAGAAGGAAACAACAGTTTAGGGATATTCGTAAACGAATGTTCCGCAACAGGATAATTGGGAATTTGTTAAAAAATATTAAGAAAGGTCAGCAGAAAGTGGTTTTTTATAAGAGAAAAAAAATAGTTGAGAAAGTTATTGATCAGGCATTTGAAATTAAACGTAAGTTATTTATTTTGACAATCAATAGAATTAGGAAGCTAAACAAGGTAATTTATGATTTCAAAAGAAATAGTAGATGGAAGAGAATAGTTAATCGTAGTAATTTTTGTGAAGTTTTTTCTGGAGAATGGATGCATAGTTCAAGCTCTGAGGCATTTTTTAATGAGGAGAGTTATTTCCAGGATAATGATTTGGTGCATGCAGTTGACACCAGTGGTCGAGCTTATGAAGTGAAAGATGGTTGTCCAGTTGAAAAAGAAAAACTTGTGAGAACAGAGATAGAAGAGGTGTTAGGTAATGAGGTTTTAGGGAGACATCCTAAGGGTCCTGTGTACACCTGGAAGTGTAGTAGTATTTGCAGTGTACGACAGGATTCCATCAATTTGCTTTGTGATTTTATACGGTCATTTAGTAAGAACAGTTTGAAGCAGAAAATGAAGTTGTTGCAAGAATTAGATCCTTGCAGAGTGAGAGAAGTGATAGGTTTGCATGGTCATTCACTGGCTTGTCTTTCCAGGAGAGTATGCCAGAGTGTTTTTCATCATTTCAGGATGCTAGCAGTGCATCATAATAAAGTGAGGAAATTAGTTAGAATGTTGTATTATGCTAAGAGTCCAGCAATTATGCTTAAACAATTATGCGCTGCTCTTTTGCATGGTTCTGAAATAGATGTGAAGAATATATGTGAAGAAATTGAGTTTTGTTACTTTGGAAGTAAAGAGGAGAATGTTGAAATTGACCAAGAAGAAGAGAGTAATGTGGAAGATAGTGTACAGGTTTCCAGTACAGATAATTTCCAGAGGGAAATTGCGACGTTTGAGGTGAAATCAAGTGAGAGGCCAAATTTCACTTGTGTGTGTTGTCGACGCACTTATTATAAGAATCAGACTAAGTTAATGGATTTATATGGAAAAAGTGAAAGGGAAAATAATAGTGAATGGAAGGATTTTACAACATACTTGATGGTAGAAAATTGTTTTGATTTGGGATTGGATCAACGTGTGTGTACTTATTGTTGTAACAAATTAAATCAAAACCAGATGCCTGCTAGAGCAGTTCATAATAATCTGGAATTGGTTGAGATTCCTTCTGAATTGAAGGATTTAAATACTTATGAATCTATTTTGATTCAAAGTATCCATCCCTTTCAGGCTATTGTAAGAATGGAGCCAAAGACAGGGAAATTGCCTCCATCAGATTTACAGAGAGGATTAAAGGGAAGAGTTGTTTATTTGCCTCTAGATTTGAAGAAAAACATTAACACAATTGGAGTAGAAAAAGTGGAAGAGGAACCTCTTGTTATCTTAGTTAATGGGGTTCCGACAAAGAATAAGAAAATATGGCAAGATTTAGTAGATGTTAGGAAAGTCAAAAGGGCAACATTGTATTTGAAAAAATATAATAAATACTATAAAAATGTATATGTTGCAGAAGAGGAAGTAAGTGAGGAAGAGGATAGCGATTTGTGTGCTGGTCAAATTGAGAAAGTAGAACCCTGTACTAGTGAAGAAATATGAACATTATAGTGTTCATCCTTTGCATTCCAAGGAAGTCATGGGGAATGCTATTGAGTTGTTTCAAATGAAACAAGCGAAAGGGAGTCCCATTAGTGTTTGGGAGGAAAGTTTGGAAGCTCGGTGTTTCCCACAGCTTTTTCCAACAGGTCAGGGAGGAAGATATGATGAGCGACCTCATCAAATTCCTGCTTCTGAATACCGGACTTTGCGATTGTATGCAGGAGATCCTAGGTTTCGACAATGCATTCCTTATTTGTTTCATCTCCTGTTTGAAAGCGATCTGTCTGGACTGTCATATGCAGTGAACCACATCTTGAAAAGTGGTATACACATGCAAAACATCTCGGCAAGTGACTTTATGGATAAAGTCAATGTCCAAGACAGTATTTTGGATTCTCACCTGACTAATCTCATGGCGTGTCAGCGTGGTACTAATGAGTACTGGTACCGTCGTCATGGTGATTTAAAATGTATGCTGAGGAACTTAGGAACTCCCACATGGTTCCTCACTTTGAGCTGTGCTGAGTATGGCTGGGAAGACTTACTTGAATTTCTACGAGAGGCAAATGCTAACGTAGAAAACATCGAATTCAAGACACCCGGAGAACTGTGCTCTTTGGATCCAGTCAATGTATGTAGGTACTTCAATCATAGATTTGAAGGTATGATGTCTTTCATCATGAATAAGAAGAATCCACCTCTTGGAGAGGTGTTGGATTTCTTCTGGAGGAAGGAGTACCAAGCAAGAGGTGCTCCTCATATACATATGTTGCTGTGGATCAAGGATGCACCTAAATTTGGAACGGATGCAGAAGACTCAGTGATGAGTTTCATAGAACAGTATTCTACGTGTGCTGTTCCAAACGCAAAGGAGAAAAAAAGCCTAAGAGAAAAAGTTCTACGTTTCCAAAGCCATCGATGTGGAAAGTACTGTCGTCGTAAATTCCGGAACAAAGACAAGTTCTACACCAAATGTCGTTTCGGCTTTCCACGACCGGTGATTTCTAAAGGAAGAGTGAACAGTTTGATGTCTTCGCTGCGACATAATGTGATGAAGAAATCACCTAAAAACACATACAATTTGAAGAGGAACGAAGAGTCTAAGTACATCAACGACTACAACCCGGTGATTTTGTCCATGTGGAATGCTAACATGGATATACAGTTTGTGGCTGATAACTGTATGGCTGTGGCTCGGTATGTGACATCTTACATCACCAAAAAAGAGAAGACAGAATTGAAGGATATGTGGGAGGACATTTCCCATGAAAAGAGCCTCAGCAAGAAGTTGTACAGTTTCAGTCTGAAGATGTTGTCGCCTCGAGAAATCGGAGCTTACGAATGTTCTGACCGGTTGTCTTCAGCAAGTCTCTATGCCAAGTCCAGGAGTATCGTTTGGGCGAGTGTTGGTCTTGCTGCAACGCGTAATCGAGTTCTGAAACCTGTGCGGGAAATTGAGTATTTGGCGGAAAAGGAGCCAAACAGTACCGACATTTTGAAGAGCAACATGTTGGATACATATTATCCAAATCGAAGCAGTCATCTCGAGAATGTTTGTCTGTATGAGGTTCTGCAAAATTACATATTCAAGAGGAACATCAAAGAAGATACTGAGAAAGGAGTATGCTGTAATAGGAAGTGAGGGATGTCTGGTCAAGCAAAGAAAATGCCACTTGATAAACCATCGAAAATTGAGTGGCGAATCTCCTGAAAAAAAGGAGTTTTTCTATTTAGCACTTTTGCAACTTTTTAAGCCTTGGCGTGCAGAAGAGGAACTGCTTGGAGATTTCCTTTGTTATGAAGACTCATTCAATGCTGCCAAGGAGACCATAGAATGTCCTGCTTTTCCTAAATATGTAGAAATGTTGAATGTGGAAATTGAGCAGGAAGCAACGATTGCAGCCGAGATTGCCAGAGACAGTTCTCAGGACAGTCAGAGTTCTGCTTCATTGAGTCAGGATCCACTAGGAGGACCTCTTATCGAAAATGAAGCTGCCACTGCTATGAATGAAGTGGAAAGAGCCATGGCACATGCTCAGGAGGATGCGGTTAACTTAAAAGAGTTGGAAAGACAACTCAACGTTGAGCAGAGGAAAATATATGACGAACTTACCATGCAAATTGATCATGGATTATGTCATGACAAGAAAGAGTGCTCATGTACGTCGTTGAAGCCTGTCCGACTGTACGTGAGTGGAGAAGCGGGAACTGGAAAAAGTTTCCTTATTAAAGCAATTTCGTGTTATTTGCAGGAAAGGACAGAGTCATCGCTGTCTTGTGTTGTCACCGCTCCAACTGGACTGGCAGCACATAACATTAAAGGGATTACTTTACATCGTTTACTGATGCTGCCAGTGGAGCATGACAACAAATTAGAATATCACAAGCTATCTGGAGATGCTTGTTTTGAAGTTTCAAGAGTCTTGAGGAAAATGAAACTTCTTATCATTGATGAAGTAAGCATGGTTTCCAATGTCATGCTTGCCTTTGTGCATTTGAGAATGCAAGAAGTTCTCAAAACAGAGTATGATGTGTTATTTGGTGGCAAACACATCATTGTTTTCGGTGATCTTCTGCAGCTGACACCAGTGAAAGGGCAACCTGTGTTCAAAATGCTCACGCATGAAGATACCAGGAAGTGCTTAGGGAGCATTGGCAACGTCAATATATGGTTAAACTTCAATTATGCTGAACTGCATGAAAATATGCGTCAGGCAAAGGATGAAGTTTACAAGACTATTCTACAAGATGTTAGAATTGGAAAAGTGACCGAGCATGGGAAAGAAGCTTTACATGCACGATTACTGACAAATTTATATCCAGACGAAGATGTTGTGCCTGAGAATATTTTTCAGAAACTTACTGAGAAAAAATCTGGAATATGTTTGATGCCAACTCTTGCAGAATGTGCCAAATTCAACAACAAAATGTTGCATTTAGAAAAGCAAGAGATTGTGAAACTGGAAGCTATTGACAGAGTAGAGCATATGGGATCAACAATTATTTTGTCTGAGAATCTGAAAACAAAATTGGATTCATTAGAGAAGAGTATATCTAAAACTGCGGGTTTTGAAAAGACTCAATGTGTGCTTGAACTGCCGTATAATTTTAAGAAGGAATTTACATGTTGAAAGAGGTCTGGTAAATGGATCAATGGGTAATGTTGTTGATTTTGTGAAATACAGAAATAGAGATGGAATTGAATTTTTAAAAATTAAATTTGATGGCATTGAGGAAGTACAGCTAATTGCTCGTTGTTCTGCTAGATTTTTGCTTGTAAAAGACTTATATGTTCGTCGTAAGCAGTTTCCTGTTTGCTTGGCATATGCGGTGACAATCCATAAATCGCAAGGTTTAAGTGTAGACTGTGCATTGGTGAATATTGGCAGTTCTGTGTTCAAGGAGGGTATGGCATATGTGGCATTGTCACGAGTTAGGACTTTATCGGGATTGTACTTGATTGAGTGTGATGTCACAAACATTTGTGCGGATCTAGATTGTGTTAAGGAATACAATAGGTTGAGAAGAGAGTATGCGCCACATTTGCCTCAGTATCCTTTGTTTGAGAAACGTGTGGTAGGCCGGAAACGAAGAAATGTGACCAATACTGGGGAGGTTGTAGCAAAAAGGCGAAAAGTCGATGACCCTGAAATTATAAGCAGAAACAAAAAGGATTCTGTTGAAGATGTTGTTGGTTTTCAATTTGAAAACAGTTCTGGTGTCAACTGCTATGCTAATGTAGTGGTTAATGTTTTGTTTTCTCTAGAAAATGTAAAAGAAGAGATTGTGGTCAATTCTGATCAAAGATTTTGCAGTTTGTTAAATTCTGTGTTAGAGAAATGTAGCACTGATAGAACAAACATAGAAAGTGTGTCTGAAATTCGAAATCTGTTAGACAGATGTTCAGGCCAAACACAATTCTCTCAAAATAGTCAGCAAGATTGTCAGGAGTTTTTAATGTATATGCTTGATGTATTGCATGATGAAGGTGTAGATGTAGATCACCTGTTTGGGCTTTCTTATCAATGGCAGCATGACTGCGAGAACTGTAGGGTATCAAGTACTACTAGTGTAGACTCAGAAAGATTTATATATTTAACTTTGCCAGACAGTAAATCAGTCTCTTTTAATAAGCTAGTAAAAGCAGCTGATCACAACATGGAGTGTAGCCAATGTAAATCTGAAATGATGTCCACATTATTTATACGAACATATGGCCAGTATGTCATTTTAATGTTCCAACGATGTAGGCCTGATGGAACAAAATTGACAACTTTAATTAAAAATTTTGTGGCTTCACAGTTGTCAATATCAGGAAGGACTTTTGTAACTGTAGCAATTATATATCATGATGGTCCTTCAATAACATCAGGACATTATACAGCTTATTTAAAGTGTAGAAATGGCTGGTCATTCTGCAATGATTCTGTTTTAATTTTCAAAAAAAATTGCCGTATGACCTTAAAAACTCTTACCTGGTGTTTTTAAAACCAAAATTTTAGGGAAAGAATCTCGGGATGTGCTCTGAGGAATTTCAAGAAGTTCTCATGGCTCCTACACGATTTGGCCTTGAGGATAAGTGTAGTACAGAGACAACTTCTTACCATAACACTGGACGTTATGGAGAAATACGTGCACTTTGAATGAGTTCAGAAAAACTGTTTCTTTTTATAAGCTAATTGAAGCAGCCAATCAAAACATGGAGTAGAGGGAATGTAAGTCTGCAATGCTGTCTACTGTTTTACATTGCTTTGTGATTAAAAGTGATGTAGAGAATTAAATAATTGTACTAGTCATAAAGGTAGTGTAAGTCTGCTTCATAGTAAGCAGTATCAGTGTGATAGGAAATGTAGAACATGATTGAGCAAGAAGGGGAAGATATTACTAGTCCAGGATTGTGTAAATGATCTTCAACATTTTAATTCTGAAAGTTGCGGAAATGCGAAAAGACGGGATTGGCTAACAAGAAATCCAAGAGTTATACATGGCTCTGACAAGATTTGGCCTTGTGGAAACTTGTGGTAGAGAGCAAGAAGTCATTTATTGTATGTAACATGTTTTTGAAAACGATGGAGGTTTTCTTTCAGAAAGTGGCGGGTTGAAAGTAATAACAGCACAACAGAGTGTAAGCTGTTCATAGGACATCCTTGGCCGTCATGGAAAGTAAGTTAACTTTAAGGAGTTCTGAATTCTGATTTGTAAAGTTGTATGGGTTTTTTAAACACAATCATTTTGATTGTGTTTTTTTTTCCCCGCTGTTATATGATGAATACCTTCAAGTCACTGTTTTAGTGAAATTTGATACATTCTGAGAACAGCAAAAATAAACCATTTAACATGTATAATTAATTCTGTTCTGTTTGCATTTATGATGTACATGTAGAACTGTGTAGGAGGCATGGAGAAGGTGAGGCTTCTGTAAGTGCAAAGTTGTTGCATACAGTGCTCATATTCTACGTAGTCTTTTATATTTCATTACTTTCACTGTTTCTGACTGATCTAAATTTTTTTTTTAAAAAGAACAGTAAGTATAAGGGAAGGAAACAGACAGTTATGTTAAAAGAAACACAGCTATAGGGAATAAACTAGGGATACTGTTACCCGCAATCCTCTGCTGATGATGTCACTGAGCATGTCATGAATGATGTAATATGTGACATCATCAGCAGTGGATTACGGGTAATAGTATCTCTAGTTTACTCCCCTATAGCTGTCTTTCTTTTAACATAACTGTCTGTTTCCTTCCCTTATACTTACTGTTCTTTTTAAAAAAAAAAAAATTTTGGTTCGCTTCCGGTTCGCGTACCGGGGAGCGAACTGGGAAGCGAACTAAGAGAAATAGAGGTTGGCACAGTTGCAAATATTGTACCAATTTTTTAATAACGGGGAGGTAGTTCTGAAAAGAACTTTTTTTTAAATTGTTTTTGTTGTTTTATTATTTTTCTGAACATTTTTTTTACTTTTTTTGAATTTTTCTGAACAGTTTTATATTTTTTTTGTTTTTTTTTCGCAGGGGGCAACGAAAACGATTCATTGTAAAGGGCTCAACAGGAGCAAGAAAACAAAAAAAAAGAATTTATTGTTTGGGGAGTTTCGGACAAACATGAGCATGATTGTCAATAGCTCTGTTGATCAGAGTGATGTTACTTTCTCCGTAGCAAATGAATCCACTGCAATGTACGCAGACTTGTTTTACTTCACGAAATCTCGTTTGTATATTTGGCACCATCTCCCTGCCCTCTGGTCCCGTTACTTCCGGTACAACAGATCTTCTGGCCATAATAGGGAGATTATCTAGGTCGTCCTGTTCCTCTTCT
>NC_136072.1:335018850-335038850 GCF_964261635.1 Lissotriton helveticus | reverse complement strand
GTAGTAGGAATATAAAACTTTAATAACTTATAAATATATACAACAAAACAAAAACAGTAAAAACATTTAAACAATGAAGAGACCGTGGTAATTTCTTTTGAAATTATCCACTACATTTATTGAAATGGACAGCACAATAATGAAATATTCTCACAAGGAGGAGATGACTCGAATGATTTTTTTGATCAATCTCTTGATGGCGAATTTATCGAATGTTTGAGACCATAGAGTTACAAGAATCATCATTGCAGACTTTTCATGAGGAGATTCCTGATGAGATGATTGAAGAGGAAATTCCTGATGAGGACATGTTACTAGTTCTTTCAATTATGAAAATTCAGAAGATGTTGCCTGGGTGCCGCACTGATTTGGGTATCCGGCGTGGGGCGTCCCGGGGGGTGAGTCGTCAGTAGCGGTCTGTTGTGCGAATAGTTCCAAGGCAGCAGAACGCCTGAAATCCGGATGGCACCAAGGTGATGTCCAGTAAGTTGCCGCCCACCAAATAACGGCGTGGGGCGCCGCTGGGGGGGGGGGGGGGGGGGGGGGTGGGGGGGGGGGGGGAGGCAGTCCAAAGTTCCGTTAAAAGGGCAAAGGAAAGGATCGGTGGTTTGAACCGTCAGTCAAAAAGGGGAGGGGGTGCAACAATTTTTCCTACCGGGTCACACTGTGCTTTCACCGGAACTGAGGTCTGCAGGATTTTAGTCATTCAAACTGAGGCTGGCGCCAGCATGGGAGCGCCGACGTCCCGCGGCTACAGTTTCGTCACTCCACGGGCGATCATGGCAGTCATTCCCCATCGGGGGTGTCTGCGGGGGTCGGGGACTCCCGCGGCTCCTCTAGAATCTTCAAGGTCGTGGAGGACTACGGTGGTGGAGTCAACCAGTGACCGGGCCATTTCTTTATGCTGGGCCCGCTCTTGCCAGGTCGACCGCCATTTTGAGAGTTCGGTAGCTACCGGCGATCGCGGGGTCAAATGAGCGGAAGGGCTCCACCCTGCCGGGCGAGACGTTGCAGCATCGCCACAGTGGAAGAACCCTTTTCCGGGCGCCTGGAGCGCTGAGGGTGCAGCTGGGAAACCTCCACCTGGGGAGGCGGGAGAGGCCTGTTCGCACAGTCTCTCCCTCCCAGTGCACCCCACGGCGTCTCGCTTGACATTTGTTATGGCCGGACCAGGCGATGAGGACGAGGGGGGGGGGGGGGGGACGGGGGGGGTCGGAGGCATGTGCAAGACATCCCCCCCCCCCAGTGTTGTCGCAGCCATTATAAAAGAAAGAAGAAATGTCCCGTCCGTCTTTGGGCCGGACCTCCGGTGGATGGCGGCCGGACGCCCTTTGCTCTGGCCCCATGAACGGGTTCCTTGGCTCATCCGGTGGGGCAGGCCTTGGCGTGTGGTGCCTCTCCTGGGCCTTTCGTGCAGTGGCCTCTCCACTCCCAGGCCCTCCATGGATGCTGGCCCAGACTGGGAGAGAGAGGGTCTAACCTGCAATTCTCCAGGGTTACCGCCACCGCGGCCGGATCCCGTCGGCCTCGGCCTCTGGTTGATGGTGGCCGGACTGGAGAGAGAGAGGGGAGGGTCGAGGACACAGACATTCCCCCCCTTGCAACTCTCCAGGGTGGTCGTAGCAATCCCCCTGGACGGGTGCCATTGGCCTCGGCCTTTCCTCCGGCTACACCCTACGTGATGATCTTCTGCCGACGGTTGGCAGCAGGACCCGCCTTATATGTGTTGCTTCCGGCTGGGCGTAGCCGGAAACCTGTTGCACTTTGGAAGTTTCCAGAATGGGGCGGATGTCTGCTGACTTGTATCTTTCCCAGTTTGCCGTTATTTGGCCGTGGCAGGCGGTGGGACAGACACGTTTTGGGGCAGTGAGGGGCGATGAAGCCTCGTTGCCTTGTGGCCGTTGCAATGTCACACTTGGTTTCTCTTACTGTTTTCAGGTTTCTTATTACGGGCTTACTTCTAACGTTTCTTGTTTCTAGGACAATAATAGGTTTTATCATTACGTATTGTTAACATTTGTTTGTTTGTTATTTAATAAAAAGTTCATCAGTGGCCTACTGATTTTCGTTTTCCTATTCCTTTCTTTCCAGGTTGTTACATGCTAAAGTTTCTGTTAACAGGATACAGTGATCACTTCGTTATTATTGCATATGTCCTTTTCACTAGGGGTGCTCTCTGGTCGGGCCAGATGACCTATCTCTAGGAAATGGTCCGGGTGAAACAGGTGCACAATCAGTGGGGAGTAGATAGGCATGACAGATTACAACGGGGGACAAAGGTCCGCATTACCTACCCTTTCACTACTTGCAAAGATTTTCCTACGTTTATTTGCAAACAGGGAATACCTCCAAAAAGAACCAATTCCCAAACAGTCAATGTTCGGGCAAACAATCAATCAATGAGGAACGAAATAGGCACGATGTGTTAAAGGTTTGCGTTACCTACCCTTCACAATCTGCAAAGGGAGAGAGAATATTCCTATTCTTCCCCGTTTGCAGGCAGAGAAGATCCTTAAGAGAACCAACTTCGAACAATTCAATGCTCGATTCAATCAATCAATCAATGGGGAGAAAAATCGGTATGACGGATTACAATGGGGACAAAAGTCTGCATTTACCTATCCTTCAATATCTGCAAAGACTAAACAGAGTATGGCGATTCTGTGCTTGTTTGCAAATGCTTGGATAACAATCAATCAAATGGAGAGAGAAGCAGGCACGACGGATTACAACGGGGGCAAAGGCCTGCGTTAACTAACCTTCACTATCTGGAAAGAGAGAGTACTCCTAATAGAAATGAGGGGGGGGGGGGCAGCATTGAAAGCAGATCAGTGTGCATAAACACGAAAATGTTTTTTCTTACCACATACTTGACAATCGACAGCTTATGATATTTGCTATTAAAAAACCATTGAAATTCACTGAAAAAAACCATAGGTTATAGACCATATATAGTTAGGAATTAGCATTTACAAAACCTTGAAAATTCACTGAAAAAACCATAGGTTATAGACCATATATAGTTAGGAATTAGCATTTAAAAAACCTTATTTTACTCACACAAAACCATTGAAATTCCATATATAGTTAGTAGTACTAACTATATATCGCGCACCCGCAATCCACTGCTGATCATGTCACATATTACATCATTCATGACATGGTCAGTGACATCACTGATGACATCACTGATGACATCACTGATGACATCACTGATGACATCACTGATGACATCACTGATGACATCACTGATGACATCTCATTTGACATTACTGATCACATCACTGATGACATCATTCATGTGATAATACGATGAACCTCTTCAGACTCTAATATAACCTTAGATACACTCAGTGTAAACAGACACTCACAGACTGTCACTCATCCATGGAGTTACTTACACACCTAGTCAGTCATGCAAAGAATCAATCACACCTCAATTTCCTCAACTATACAGTTATACACACCTTACTTATTCAAACATATACTAACACATATTTACTCTCTTTTACAATCCCTGATACAAGTTCACAATGATCCATACAGCCACTCACACATTCACTGACTCTTATGCACAGTTATTTATATATGCCAATTCTCACATGTACTATGTTTTACATATGTACTTACTTTGACATGTAGCGCTGAGATATCCATTCACTCACCAATGCACTCATGCACACAGTCAACCACCCATACAGCTGTTTCCACATGCACTTTTGAACCCATACATCTAGTGAATCAACTGCTCACACATCTATGCACAGAGTCATACACCTCCCAGCCACCCACACACACACTCAGTCTCCCATACAAATACTTGAGCAACCAATCAATAACCCATATTCTTACTCATATAGCTACTGATCAACACATGCAGCAGTTTACAGAACAACAAACATAATGATGCACAAATTAAGACAGTTCGTCACTAACCCATGCACTCAGTGAGACACATTTAACCACTCACTCATACAGTCAGGCATGCACCTACTAAATCCTTCATCCAGACACTTCTACATCCACTCATTCTTCAATATGTAAGACATATTTTAACTTTACAGAAATACACAGTCACTGGATGTTGTCATCAGTGATGTCATCAGTGATGTCATTTGAGATGTCATCAGTGATGTCATCAGTGATGTCACTGACCATGTCATGAATGATGTAATATGTGACATCATCAGCAGTGGATTGCGGGTGCGCGATATATAGTTAGTACTACTAACTATATATGGAATTTCAATGGTTTTGTGTGAGTAAAATAAGGTTTTTTAAATGCTAATTCCTAACTATATATGGTCTATAACCTATGGTTTTTTCAGTGAATATATATATATATATATATATATATATATATATATATATATATATATATATATATATATATGTGTGTGTGTGTATATATATATATATATATATTCACTGAAAAAACCATAGGTTATAGACCATATATAGTTAGGAATTAGCATTTACAAAACCTTGAAAATTCACTGAAAAAACCATAGGTTATAGACCATATATAGTTAGGAATTAGCATTTAAAAAACCTTATTTTACTCACACAAAACCATTGAAATTCCATATATAGTTAGTTGCACTAACTATATATTGCGCACCCGCAATCCACTGCTGATGATGTCACATATTACATCATTCATGACATGGTCAGTGACATCACTGATGACATCACTGATGACATCTCAAATTGTTCGAAGTTAATTCTCTTAACGATCTTCTCTACCTGCAAACGAGGAAGAATAGGAATATTCTATCTCCCTTTGCAGATAGTGAAGGGTAGGTAACGCAAGCCTTTAACACGTCGTACCTATTTCATTCCTCATTGATTGATTGATTGTCCGAACATTGACTGTTTGGGAATTAGTTCTTTTTGGAGGTATTCCCTGTTTGCAAATAAACGTAGGAAAATCTTTGCAAGTAGTGAAAGGGTACGTAATGCGGACCGTTCTCCCCCGTTGTAATCTGTCATGCCTATCTACTCCCCACTGATTGATGCACCTTTTTCACCCGGACCATTTACTAGAGATACGTCATCTGGCCCGACCAGAGAGCACCCCTAGTGAAAAGGACATATGCAATAATAACGAAGTGATCACTGTATCCTGTTAACAGAAACTTTACCATGAAACAACCTGGAAAGAAAAAAATAGGAAAACGAAAATCAGTAGGCCACTGATGAACATGAACTTTTATTAAACAACGAACAAAGAAACGATAACATAACGTAATGATAAAACCTATTAATGTCCTAGAAACAAGAAAACGTTAAAATATGCCAGTGGTGAGAGACCAGAAAAACAGTAAGAGAAACCAAATCACCCCTCGCTGTCCCACCGCCTGCCACGCCAAAAAAATCGATAGACTAGGGAAAATGCAAGTCAGTAGAACATCCGCCCCCACTCTGGAAACTTCCAAGGTGGGGCAGGGTTCCGGCTACGCCCAGCCGGGAGCAGCCCATATAAGGCAGGTCCTGCTGCCACGCCTCGGCCAGGAGATCCTAACGTAGGGTGTAGCCGGAGGAGAGGCCGAGACCAGCGGGACCCAGCCAGGGGATTGCCTTTACAACGCTGAACAGTTGCAGGGGGGGGGAATGTCTCCTCGACCCTCCCCTCTCTCTCCCAGTCCGGCCGCGGTGGCCCTTGAGAGTTGCAGGTAGTCCCGCCACATGCTCTTCCGGTCCGACCACCAACGGTCGGGGGGCCGAGGCCGACGGGATCCGGCTGCAGCCGATAAACCAAGAAACCCGTTCATGGGGCCAGAGCCAGGGGCGTCCGGCCGACATCCACCGGAAGCCCGGCCCGAAGACGGACGGGACACTTCTTTCTTTTATAATGGCTGCGACAACACTGGAGGGGGATGTCTTGCACATGCCTCCGACCCCCCCCTCGTCCTCATCGCCTGGTCCGGCCATAACAAATCTCAAGCGAGACGCCGTGGGGTGCACTGGGAGGGAGAGACGGTGCGAACAGGCCTCTCCCGCCTCCCCAGGTGGAGGCTTCCCAGCTGCACCCTCAGCGCTCCAGGCGGTGGCATCCTAACAACTACAGTGCTGCACAGTTTCGGAACGACCTAGATAACGGTTCTTCCACTGTGGCCATGCTGCAACGTCTCGCCCGGCAGGGTGGAGCCCGTCCGCTCATGTGACCCCGCGATCGCCGGTAGCTGCCGAACTCTCAAAATGGCGGTCGACCTGGCAAGAGCGGGCCCAACATAAAGAAATGGCCCGGTCACTGGTTGACTCCACCACCGTAGTCCTCCACGACCTTGAAGATTCTAGAGGAGCCGCGGGAGTCTCCGACCCCCGATGGGGAATGACTGCCATGATCGCCCGTGGAGTGACGAAACTGTATCCGCGGGACGTCGGCGCTCCCATGCTGGCGCCAGCCTCACTTTGAATTACTACAATCCTGCAGACCTCACTTCCGGTGAAAGCACAGTGTGACCCGGTAGGAAAAATTATTGCACCCCCTCCCCTTTTTGACTGATAGTTCAAACCACCGATCCTTTCCTTTGCCCTTTTAACGGAACTTTGGACTGCCTCCCCCTCTTTTACATTTTCTAGAGAAAACAAAACATTAACCACTACATTAGCATAGCAGTTGACACCAGAACTGTTTTCAAATTGAAAACCAACAACATCTTCAACAGAATCCTTTTTGTTTCTGCTGTGACCCTGCTACAGCACAGGCATTGTCCCCAGAAGTAATTCTGCAATGCCGGTAAGAATAGCTGTGGTGCCTACTGGACTCACTCACCCCCGCGGCGCCCCACGCCGTTTTTTGCTGGGCGGCAACTTACTAGACATCACTTTCGTGCCATCTAGATTTCAGCGCGTTCTGCTGCCTTGGAACTATTCGCACAACAGACCGCTACTGACAAGAATATTTCATTATTGGTGCTGTCAATTTCAATAAATCTATTGGATAATTAAAAAGAAATTGCCACGGTCTCTTCGTTGTTTAAATGTTTTTACTGTTTTTGTTTTGTTGTATATATTTATATGTTATTAAAGTTTTATATTCCTACTACTTTGTTGGAGTGCTATATATTTTTAATGTGACACATAATTGTAAAAACTTTGATGTACAAAGAGTCATTCCTGGAATCTTCCGCTTCAGGCTCGGTCCCCTCCCCAATCACAATACAGGATGGTTTTCAGATAGTAGGAACGCGTGTGCTGTGACGGATCACATCGGGTGTGGGCCTTGATCTACTATAACTCCTTTGAAGAGGGGTGATTCTTTACAGCTGGGGCCATAAACTACATCTGCAGGGCTAGCTGATAGCCTAGGACCGGCCTGGACATTCGGACACAGAGGAAGAGGAGTGTCAGAGGGTGCGGTAGTGAATAGGGCGAAAGGGAGGTGTCGGGCGGGCACAGAGTGTGATTCTCAGGGAAGAGCAGCGCAGATGGGGGAAGGTTTATTGCCCATGCATAAGACAGAGAGCGGTGGTGACCAGTGCCTGGGGGAGATGCTTACGAGGGTGAGGAGCCATGCTACGAATCGACAGCGTGCAGAGAGTGGGTCTGGTCAAGACATCTAAAATGGCTGCCGTGCACGACAAAAGTGTGGCATTTCAAAAAAGGCAAGATGGCGCAGACAATGTTTTTCAACACTTCCTCATTTCCTTCGAATCGAACGTTAACAGACGTTGGGGCATATTACCAAAGTTAAGCGATATTTATCGCTAACGATGCTTACCAACCAATTTTTTACCACTAAGCATCGTCAGAAATTATCGAAGATAAACCTTACTATTATCAAGGTTTATCGCAAATGCGATAATAAACGGCCGCAATGCATGAATATCGCTAAAAACTCAGCGATATTCATGCATTACCGAGCTAATACTCTTAGCCATGTTATCCACCTCCCATTGGATAACATGGCTAAGAACTGCTCAGGGCAGGTGTTACTTTTTGGAGATATTCGCGCTTAGCGCGAATATCTCCAAAAGTTGGTAATAGGAGATAGATATCTTGCATGTTGTAATGCAAGTTATTGTGGTATATGGAACTCATACCATAATCTCTCAGGAAAGCAGAAACTGATCCTTTTGGGACCGCCTAAAAAGGCCTAGGGGGTGAGGAGTACTCTACTTTGCCCCCTTTTCACGTTCCGAACTATTTTATTTTACTCTCTTCTGTAATTACACAAAATACCAGCGATAAGATGCATCGGAGACACACAGTGAGAGAAAGGAGGCCGGAGATGAAGAAGACATGTCAAATACACATTGGAGATAATATAGTGGCAGAAGGGAAGTAAATATGAGTAAACTTACCATGTAACATAAAAATGTTGCACTCTATACTATAAGTCTCATTTTATACTACAATCACTTCGCTACAACCTCATAAATTAAAAATAAAAATGAATAATGTCTCAAACAATTTTTGATTTCTAAATATAAATTTATTCTTCAGAATTTTCTAAATTTGAAAGAACTAGTAACATGTCCTCATCAGTAATTTCCTCTTCAATCATCTCATCTGGAATCTCCTCATTAAAAGTCTGCAATGATGATTCTTGTAACTCTATGGTCTCCAAACACTCGATAAATTCGCCATCAAGAGATTGATCAAAAAAATCATTCAAGTCATCTCCTCCTTCTGACAATATTTCATTATTGGTGCTGTCAATTTCAATCAATGTAGTGGAATCATTCAAGTCATCTCCTCGTGACAATATTTCATTATTGGTGCTCTCAATTTCAATCAATGTAGTGGAATCATTCAAGTCATCTCCTTGTGACAATATTTCATTCTTGGTGCTGTCCATTTCAATCAATCTAATGGAATCATACAAGTCATGTCCTCCTTGTGACAATATTTCATTATTGGTGCTCTCAATTTCAATCAATGTGTTGGACAATTCAAAAGAAATTGCCACGGTCTCTTCATTGTGAGCCATTTTATTTTGAAATTGCTTGCTGTAAATTGCAGAAAAAAATAATCACTTTCATTTATCGTCTTTAGTAATACATAATATAAAACTAACTTTATCAAGTATTTAGTATAACAGAAGGACTGCAAATAAATAACAGAAAACATTTTTCAAATTATCTTCAAGTGTACAACATAGTTCCCCATACAAATTAACAACTCACCTTTTTAAAAGTAGCAGAAGTGTTAGTACTGTGTAAATCAAACACCAGAAATTCACCACCAAAAATTCCTCACAAATGTACCTCAGACAGTAGTATCACAAAATGGCTGTGGTTTCCTCTCATTTGACATATATACATAACCAATTAACTTTCATCACACACAAATACAAAACCAAAGTAACATTTTAATTGGTTCTAAATTTCAACACTTTCAAATGTGTTTTCCCCATGCAATTTTCCATAGGACATTTACATACGTCTACAGCCTGAATGGCTGAACGGAATTACACCAAACTTGGCAAAATGGTACATCAAACCTAAGAGGTCAGGAAGGATCTACTATGCCCCCTTATGGTCATTTCCCCCTTCGCTTTGGCCTCCTCTTGTCTCTCAATCCTACCGAGGGACAAGATGGCGGCCGCTACGGACTGTTTGGAATGTTGACAGACGCCGGAGAACCAATCAGCTTCGCAAAGCTCCGTAACGCGAAAAGTACGCGAAGCGGAGCGCTGTTACAGATATATATCTTTTTTTCAACGTTAATTTCTCAAAATCCACTGGAGCACATATATTGAGACCTAGCAAAGGCACATCGGGCTACCAGTCCCTAATATTTTGCCAAGTTTCGTGCAAATCCATTCAGCCGTTCGATTATTATTATTTTGTTTTTTTTTTGCCCCGCGGGGCCCTTTTAAAACCTCCACATCAAACCTAGGGGGTCAGCGAGGATCTACTATGCCCCCTTATAGTTATTTCCCCCTTTGTTTTGACCTCCTCTTGTCTCTCGATCCTACCGAGAGACAAGATGGCGGCCGCTACGGACTGTTTGGAATGTTGACAGACGCCGGAGAACCAATCAGCTTCGCTTCACAAAGCTCCGTTGCGCGAAAAGTCCGCGAACCAGAGCGCTAACCGGTCCGCTGTTACAGATATACATCTTTTTTTAAACGTTAATTTCTCAAAATCCACTGGAGCACATATATTGAGACCTACAAAAGGCTTATCGGGCTACCAGTCCCTACAATTTTGCCAAGTTTCGTGCAAATCCATTCAGCCGTTCGGGCTAAAAGTGAGGCCAACCGCCCTATGGAAAACTCAATGTTAAAAACACGTTTTGGGACCCCCCTTTTTTCTCGGCCCCCACTGGACGAACCCCCCCCAAATTTTCAAGGGCTGCTCAGAAACAAAATGTGCCATTTTCCTGAAAATTTCAGCCGATTCCGTCCACAAACGCCAAAGTTATTAGACATAGAATTTTCAAAAAACCCATAGAGAAAAAATCCTAACTATATATACCTACTGGCGACCGCCAGTAGGTAATATTACCTACTGGCGGTCGCCAGTAGGTATATATAGTTAGGATTTTTTCTCTATGGGATTTTTGAAAATTCTATGTCTAATAACTTTGGCGTTTGTGGACAGAATTGGCTGAAATTTTCAGGAAAATGGAACATTTTGTTTGTGAGCAGCCCCTGAAAATTTTGGGGGGGGGTTCGTCAAGGGGGGGCCGAGAAAAAAGGGGGGTCCCAAAACGTGTTTTTAACATTGAGTTTCCCATAGGGCGGTTGGCCTCACTTTTAGCTCGAACGGCTGAATGGATTTGCACGAAACTTGGCAAAATTGTAGTGACTGGTAGCCCGATGTGCCTTTTGTAGGTCTCAATATATGTGCTTCAGTGGATTTTGAGAAATTAACGTTCAAAAAAAGATATATATCTGTAACAGCGGACCGGGCAGCGCTCCGCTACGCGTACTTTTCGCGCAACGGAGCTTTGTGAAGCGAAGCTGATTGGTTCTCCGGCGTCTGTGAACATTCCAAACAGTCCGTAGCGGCCGCCATCTTGTCTCTCGGTAGGATCGAGAGACAAGAGGAGGCCAAAGCGAAGGGGCAAATGACCATAAGGGGGCATAGTAGATCCTCGCTGACCCTCTAGGTTTGATGTGGAGGTTTTAAAAGGGTCCAGCGGGGCAAAAAATAATAATAATAATAATAAAACGGCTGAATGGATTTGCACGAAACTTGGCAAAATTGTAGGGACTGGTAGCCCGATGTGTCTTTTGTAGGTCTCAATATATGTGCTTCAGTGGATTTTGAGAAATTAACGTTCAAAAACAAGATTTATATCTGTAACAGCGCTCCGCTTCGCGGAGATAAAATTATATCT
Source organism: Lissotriton helveticus (assembly GCF_964261635.1). Classification (NCBI taxonomy): domain Eukaryota; kingdom Metazoa; phylum Chordata; class Amphibia; order Caudata; family Salamandridae; genus Lissotriton; species Lissotriton helveticus. Next base: position 335,027,552 of record NC_136072.1, on the reverse strand, counting down.
GTATTACCTAGCTGTTGCTAACACCAGTTAGCGACGGCTAGTAGGAGATAGCGACCATCTTGGGCCCCACTTTGCATGTGAGTGATATTTATCACTAATGACATGCAAAGTGGGCGTGCCAAGATGTTAGCGACTGGAAACAGTCGCTAACATCGCTATCTCCTATTATCAACTTTTGGAAATATTCGAGATAAGCGCGAATATCTCCAAAAAGTAGCACCTGCCCTGAGCAGTTCTTAGCCATGTTATCCAATGGGAGGTGGATAACATGGCTAAGAGCATTAGCTCGGTAATGCATGAATATCGCTGAGTTTTCAGCGATATTAATGCATTGCGGTCGTTTATTATCGTATTTGCGATAAACCTTGATAATAGCAAGGTTTATCTGCGATAATTTCTGACGATGCTTAGCGGGAAAAAAAATCGTTGCTAAGCATCGTTAGGGATAAATATCGCTTAACTTTGGTAATATGCCCCAACGTCTGTTAACGTTCGATTCGAAGGAAATCAGGAAGTGTTGAAAAACATTGTCTGCGCCATCTTGTCTTTTTTCAAATGCCACACTTTTGTCGTGCACGGCAGCCATTTTAGATGCCTTGACCAGACCCACTCTCTGCACGCTGTCGATCCTTAGCATGGCTCCCCACCCTCGCAAGCATCTCCCCCAGGCAGTGGTCACCCCCGCTTTCTGTCTTATGCATGGGTAATAAACCTCCCCCCATCTGCGCTGCTCTTCCCTGAGAATCACACCCTGTGCCCGCCCGACACCTCCCTTTCGCCCTATTCACTACCGCACCCTCTGACACTCCTCTTCCTCTGTGTCCGATTGTCCAGGCCGGTCCTAGGCTATCAGCTAGCCCTGCAGATGTAGTTTATGGCCCCAGCTGTAAAGAATCACCCCTCTTCAAAGGAGTTATAGTAGATCAAGGCCCACACTCGATGAGATTCGTCACAGCAGAAGTGTTCCTATTATCTGAAAACCATCCAGTATTGTGATTGTGGAGGGGACCGAGCTTGAAGCGGAAGATTCCAGGGATGACTCTTTGTACATCAAAGTTTTTACAATTATGTGTCACATTAAAAATATATAGCACTCCGACAAAGTAGTAAGATTATAAAACTTTAATAATTTATAAATATATACAAGAAAACAAAAATAGTAATAACATATAAACATTTTTAGGGAAAAACAACGAAGTAGCGGTCGGCTGTGCGAATAGTCCCAACGCAGCACAACGTCCAGATTTCCGGCGTGGGGCGTCGCGGGGGGTGGGTCATCAGTAGCAAACTGTTGTGCGAATAGTTCCAAGGCAGCAGAACGCGCTGAAATCTAGATGACACGAAAGTGATGTCTAGTAAGTTGCCACCCAGCAAATAACGGCGTGGGGCGTCGCGGGGGCGGGTCATCAGTAGCAAACTGTTGTGCGAATAGTTCCAAGGCAGCAGAACGATGGCACCAAGGTGATGTCCAGTAAGTTGCCGCACTGGTTTTGGTATCCTACAATGCTGCTCCGAATAACGGCGTGGGGCGCCCCGGGGGAGGCGGCGTGAACGGGCCTCTCCAGGTGGAGTGTCATCTGTTGTAGTGGGGCGCCCCTTTACCGTTTCAGTTGCCATTCCGTCCGTTTTTGGTCCACTGTGTCAAAAGCCGCAATTCAGCTGAGTTGCGCCCACTCTTGCGGTGCAGCGATAGGCGGCTGTCACAGGACTCTCAAAATGGCGGCAGGCTCTTTCCTTTTTGGGCCTGGTCCACTGAAATGGCCCTGGGACACCTTGGAAATCGGACGCTTGTCTGCTAGGTCTTGGACCCCATTCTCGAAAGCGTCCCCTCCGCCTTGAGGATTTATCAAAAGTTTTGGGGGCCCCCGACTCCTGTAGGCTTCTGGTGGGGAGCGGTTGCCATGATTGCTCGCGGAATGACCACGACGGAGCTACGAGATGGTGGTGCTCTCATGCGGACGCCAGCTTCAGTCTGAAACATCCAGAAACAAGGTGGGGCTTTCATCGTTTGGGAAAAAAAAAAGTTTTCATCCAATGAAAAGTGTTGTTTTTAGGTCATATGATCAAGCCTTCCATCATTAGGAAACCAAAAGTAAAATGAACCAATGAAAAGTTTTATAAACAAGTCACATGACCTGTTATGCGGCATAGGGTATAAAATGCGGAGAAAATACGTTGGCACGTGAGGCGGCGTCAGTAGCGGACCGATGTGCGAATAGGCCGAAGGCAACACAACGCGCCAAGATCCGGATGGCACCGAGGTGGTGTCCAGCAAGTTGCAGCACTGGTGTGGCCATCCTATAATGCTGAAAGTCGGCGTGGGGCGCCCCGTTGGCTTGTGAGTTTGCGTCAGTAGCGGACCGATGTGCGAATAGGCCGAAGGCAGCACAACGCGCCAAGATCCGGATGGCACCGAGGTGGTGTCTAGTAAGTTGCCGCACTGGTGTGGCCATCCTACAATGTTGAAAGTCGGCGTGGGGCGCCCCGTTGGCCTGTGAGATGGCGGCAGTAGCGGACCGATGTGCGAATGGGGCCAAAGGCAGCGCAACAATTGACCGATGTGCGAATGGGGCCAAAGGCAGCGCAACAATATTTTCGGAATAGAAGACACCACAAGGCGCTGAGATGCCAAGATCCGGATGGCACCGAGGTGGTGTCTAGCAAGTTGTGGCACTGGTGTGGCCATCCTACAATGGTAAAAGTCGGCGTGGGGCGCCCTGTTGGCCTGTGAGATGGTGTCAGTAGCGGACTGATGTGCGAATGGGGCCAAAGGCAGCGCAACAATATTTTCTGAAGAGAATACACCGCAAGGCGCTGAGATGCCAAGATCCGGATGGCACCGAGGTGATGTCTAAGTTGCGGACCGATGTGCGAATGGGGTCAAAGGCAGCGCAACAATATTTTCTGTATGGAAGATACCACTAGGCGTTGAGATGCCAAGATCCGGATGGTACCGAGGTGATGTCTAGCAAGTTGCTGTACTGGTGTGGTCATCCTACAATGCTGAAACTCGGCATGGGGCGCCCTATTAGCCTGTGAGATGGCGTCAGTAGCGGACCGATGTGTGAATGGGGCAAAGGTAGCGCAAGAATATTTTCTGAATAGAAGACACCACAAGGCGCTGAGATGCCAAGATCCGGATGGCACCGAGGTGATGTCTAGTAAGGTGCACTGGTGTGGTCATCCTACAATGCTGAAACTCGGCGTGGGGCGCCCGATTAGTCTGTGAGATGGCGTCAGTAGCGGACCGATGTGCGAATAGGCCGAAGGCAGCACTACGCGCCAAGATCCGGATGTCACCGTGGTGGTTTCATAGTTGAGAGGCACTTCATCTGCAGTGGGGCGCCGAGATCCGGATGGCACCGAGGTGATGTCTAGCAAGTTGCTGTACTGGTGTGGCCATCCTACAATGCTGATAGTCGGCGTGGGGCGCCCCGTTGGCCTGTGAGATGGCGTCAGTAGCGGACCGATGTGTGAATGGGGCCAAAGGCAGCGCAACAATATTTTCTGATTTGAAGACACCACAAGGCGCTGAGATGCAAGATCCGGATGGCACCGAGGTGGTGTCTAGGAAGTTGTGGTACTGGTGTGGCCATCCTACAATGGTAAAAGTCGGCGTGGGGCGCCCTGTTGGCCTGTGAGATGGTGTCAGTAGTGGACCGATGTGCGAATGGGGACAAAGGCAGCGCAACAATATTTTCTGACTGACACCACAAGGCGCTGAGATGCCAAGATCCGGATGGCACCGAGGTGATGTCTAGCAAGTTGCTGTACTGGTGTGGCCATCCTACAATGGTAAAAGTCGGCGTGGGGCGCCCTGTTGGCCTGTGAGATGGTGTCAGTTGCAGACCGATGTGCGAATGGGGCCAAAGGCAGCGCAACAATATTTTCTACAATATTTTCGGAGTAGAAGACACCACAAGGCGCTGAGATGCCAAGATCCGGATGGCACCGAGGTGATGTCTAGCAAGTTGCTGTACTGGTGTGGCCATCCTACAATGGTAAAAGTCGGCGTGGGGCGCCCTGTTGGCCTGTGAGATGGTGTCAGTTGCGGACCGATGTGCGAATGGGGCCAAAGGCAGCGCAACAATATTTTCTGTATGGAAGATACCACTAGGCGTTGAGATGCCAAGATCCGGATGGCACCGAGGTGATGTCTAGCAAGTTGCTGTACTGGTGTGGTCATCCTACAATGCTGAAACTCGGCGTGGGGCGCCCCATTAGCCTGTGAGATGGCGTCAGTAGCGGACCGATGTGTGAATGGGGCAAAGGTAGCGCAAGAATATTTTCTGAAGAGGAGACACTACAAGGGGCTGAGATTCGGTTACCACCGAGGTGATGTCTAGCAAGTTGCCGCACTGGTGTGGCCATCCTACAATACTGCTCCGAATAACGGCGGGGGGGGGGGGGGGGGGGGAGGCGGCGTGAACGGGCCTTCCCAGGTGGAGGCTCGTCTGCTGTAGTGGGGCGCCCCTTTACCGTTTCAGTTGCCATTCAGCTGAGTTTCGGCTGCTCTTGATGCTACAGCGACAGGCGGCTGCAACAGGACTCTCAAAATGGCGGCCTGTTCTTTGGATTTGGGCCTGGTCCACTAAAATGGCCCTGGGACACCTTAGAACTCGGACGCTCGATTTTTTTTTCCTTTCCTGTACATGCAAAAAAAGGTAAATGTCCGGTACGTTACACGCTTCATCTGCCACGATGAACTCTCCAGAGGAACCGAAAAAAAATATAGTAATGGTAACTATACCATGCATCGTCATATGGAGAGGTGGCACCAATTAATTATAGTGCTGCATAAAAGAGAGATTTGGAGGAGAACCCCTGACCTGCTAGTACATTCATCAAAGAAGTGGCACTGACAGCATCAGAGGCAAGGGAAACGGTCCGAAATATTTAGAAGAACTTTGGAAAGATTAAAATGACATGTTTAGATTGTGGCAAATTAATTTCATGTGGACAGATGAGTGTTACTCTAATAAATACAGCATATGAACATCATCATAGTCGAGGGTTGGTAGAGACATTTTGACTATATCCTGGACCTGCCCGTCCTCGCCCAAAATGGCGCCGGAATAAATGGGACTCGTAACTCCTTGTTGTGTACTGGTTGCAGAACCTTGAAATCACGAGATACGTATGCAGTTTTGAAGCACATGGCGGGCGGGGACGAGAATTGATTGAATATTTCGACATCCCTATTGATAATAAGTTCTGATGTGTTATTGATTACTGTACTATTGAAAGTTCGAATTAACGTCACCCATGGTACTTGCCCGCAAATGTATATGTAGATAATTTTATTGTAACTGGCCCTGTCGTATTTTAATTATAAAATGTACGTCCACCAATTCCGTAACTGTTAGACACCTTAGTTCTTGCAACCTAATGGCCCGCCCGTTACGTTCCTCTACAGTGTAAATGTCTACTCATCATATACGATTACAGTTTGCTCCGTGGCCGGCCCACGTGGTTATAGGCTCGTATTTGTATAATGAAATTTTCACAATAAAGGTTTTTAAAAGAAAACATGGTAGTAGTATATACATTGGTAAAGTTTTTAATAATAGTCACTGTTTTAGAATCATTAAAAGGCAAGTGAAATAAAGCAGACCAATTACATGAAGGGTAAAAGGTATAATACGAAGGAACGCAGTAAAGATAAATGGTCAAGGGCTGTTGTGTTTTCTACTCCTGCAACATAAAGTGATCGATAAGAATCTCATATTCAGGCGTATTGGCGACTAAGACAGCAGGTCGACCCTCTTTTGCTCAACGGCTCCGTCATGGGACGAAGAAACGCTCTTTTTCTCGAAAAAAAGAATATATTTTACTTGCAGGACAGTTGTAAATTTTCCGGGAAAGTACATTAGCCTGGAACATTATAACATATTTAAGAAAAAATAATTTTCGGAAGTAATAAAAAGCGTAATTTTTAGGTCATATGACCAAGCCTTTCATCATTAGAATAAGAAAAGTAAAATGAACCAATGAAAAGTTTTATTAACAAGTCACATGACTTGTTATGCTTACGTTACGCGCTGCGCGCCCCGGATGACTTCCGGATGCGCTAACGCGGCGCGTCATATGACGCATTACGCGACAACGCAGGTCCAGAATATAGTCAAAATGTCTCCACCAACCAGCGGTCGGAACACAACCCCTTTCAGCAGGCTAAATAGTTCTGTTAAATGACAACAGAAGGGACAGGCAACAAGAACCATCAGTCAAAGAGGGGAGGGCTAGTTCTTCTCTACCGGGTTACATTGGGGCGCTACCGGAACTGATCGAATTGGTAGTCTACAGTGTTTCTGGATGTTTCAGACTGAAGCTGGGGTTAGCATGAGAGCAGCACCATTTCGTAGCTCCGTCGTGGCCATTCCGCAACCAATCATGGCAGCCGCTCTTTATCGTTATTTTGGGCGGGGTGGGTGGCGGAGCCGAGCTGTTTTGTAGCCATCATTGTGTGGAGTTCAGTTCATCTCACTAGTTTTGTATTTGTCATGAGGGGTTGTTCCTAATGTTTCTATTTTAGCGAGGTCAAAAAGAGATCCCATTAGTGGCCTACTGATTTTGCTCGATTCCTTTTCTTTTTTTTTTTACACGATTTTTCGTTATCTGCAAAGACTAAACAGAGTATTGCGACTCTGTGTTTGTTTGTAAATAGAGAATGAACCAAAGAGAACCAATTCTAAAACAGTAAATACTTGGATAACAATCAATCAAATGGAGAGAGAAGCAGGCACGACGTATTACAACGGGGGCAAAGGCCTGCGTTAACTACTCTTCACTATGTGCAAAGAGAGAGTACTCCTAATAGAAATGAGGGGGGGGGGGCACCATTCAAAGCAGATCAGTGTGCATAAACACGAAAATGTTTTCACTTACCACGTACTTGACATTCGACAGCTTATGATATTTGCTATTAAAAAACCATTGAACTTCACTGAAAAAACCATAGGTTATAGACCATATATAGTTAGGAATTAGCATTTACAAAACCTTGAAAATTCACTGAAAAAACCATAGGTTATAGACCATATATAGTTAGGAATTAGCATTTAAAAAACCTTATTTTACTCACACAAAACCATTGAAATTCCATATATAGTTAGTTGCACTAACTATATATCGCGCACCCGCAATCCACTGCTGATCATGTCACATATTACATCATTCATGACATGGTCAGTGACATCACTGATGACATCACTGATGACATCTCAAATGACATCACTGATGACATCTCAAATGACATCACTGATGACATCTCATTTGACATTACTGATCACATCACTGATGACATCATTCATGTGATAATACGATGAACCTCTTCAGACTCTAATATAACCTTAGATACACTCAGTGTAAACAGACACTCAGACTGTCACTCATCCATGGAGTTACTCAGACACTTAGTCAGTCATGCAAAGAATCAATCACACCTCCATTTCCTCAACTATACAGTTATACACACCTTACTTATTCAAACATATACTAAAACATATTTACTCACTTATACAATCCTGGATACAAGTTCACAATGATCCATACAGCCACTCACACATTCACTGCCTCTTATGCACAGTTATTTATATATGTCAACTCTCACATGTACTGTGTTTTACATATGTACTTACTTTGACATGTAGCACTGAGATATCCATTCACTCACCAATACACTCATGCACACAGTCAACCGCCCATACAGCTGATTCCACATGCACTTTTGAACCCATACATCTAGTCAATCAACTGCTCACACATCTATGCAGAGAGTCATACACCTCCCAGCCACCCACACACACACTCAGTCTCCCATACAAATGCTTGGGCAACCAATCAATAACCCATACAGTTAATCATATAGCTAATGATCAACACATGCAGCAGTTTACAGAACAACAGACATAATGATGCACAAATTAAGACAGTTTAGTCACTAACCCATGCACTCAGTGAGACACATTTAATCAGTCACTCATACAGTCAGCCATGCCCCTACTAAATCCTTCATCAAGACACTTATACATCCACTCATTCTTCAATATGTAAGACATATTTTAACTTTACAGAATTATACAGTCACTGGATGTAGTCATCAGTGATGTCATTTGAGATGTCATCAGTGATGTCACTGACCATGTCATGAATGATGTAATATGTGACATGATCAGCAGTGGATTGCGGGTGCGCGATATATAGTTAGTGCAACTAACTATATATGGAATTTCAATGGTTTTGTGTGAGTAAAATAAGGTTTTTTAAAAGCTAATTCCTAACTATATATGGTCTATAACCTATGGTTTTTTCAGTGAATATATATATATATATATATATATATATATATATATATATATATATATATATATATAGGTGTGTGTGTGTATATATATACACACACACACATATATACATACACACGTGTGTGTGTGTGTGTGTGTGTGTATATATATATATTTTATCTTCTATGGAATAAACCGTCTTCCTGCTAACTCATTTCGAGTAGTGATTATTTTGCTGGCTATATTTCGCTGCATTGTGGGAGATTTCGGAGGTCCAGACCTACTATATTCCGCCGTTACTTGACAGAATTGGGACTGCTTTCTTCATACATATACATATACATATACATATACATATATATATATATATATATATATATATACACACACATATATATATTACCTACTGGCGGTCGC